>NW_006763157.1:0-11678 GCF_000264905.1 Stereum hirsutum FP-91666 SS1
GTAAGAGGTCGGGGTGTTTATCTTGAGGTCCTTCGTAAGAGAACAGAACCCGTAAGCCTGCAGAGGCTACGGAAAGTGATTCACTAAGCGTAAAGGTGTACAAGATAAAGCTAACTACTCCGAACGCTCGATGGTCCAACACCAGCCCCCGCGCATCAGCCACAACTATACAGTATTACGTCAGACAAGATAGATGGATGCGCTTTCCAGCACACCCATCTTATCTTATCCCGGGAACGCCCGCCGGTACCGCTAAGGTATAAGGCTGTCGCCTTACATCCTCCCCCACTGGACCAGGCCCTGGTCCACCGAAATCAAGGCTGCATGTCCTCGTCGTTATCCGGGCGTGGAGTGGGCGACCGACGCTGAGTGGACGGCCCAGATGCCGAAGCAGACGAAGAGGAGGACTGAGCGCGACCGAGCCTGGTGAGTACTTGAGATAACAACTGCTCGTTGTACTGGATGGGCTGGCTATCGGTTGGCCAGGGCGACATATCATCTTCGCTCCGGCCAGCCATCAGGTTTCGACGGCGACGAGCCCAGGCTTCCAAGTCTGCGATCTCGCTGGATCCTCGAACAGCGCGACGAAGCTGACGGGCGACCGTCTCGCGATTGATGGAAGTGTTGGGGGGAAAATGAGGGCGACGGGTGCCTTCGTAGAGGAACTCGCTCATGCGGAATTCCTCCCAGGTGAGCTCCAACAAACCGGGGACTGACAAAATGCCGACAGCCTCCTGGGTGAAACGACCCAGCTCGGGGCGCCACATTTCTCGCCCAACTCGCCCGGGCGGGTATTCCTCGCGGTCAGGCCCAATATGGTGAATCATCAAATGCATTAGCATATGATGGCGCAACGGGCGACCGTTGGAATCCGTGCTGACGCCGAGGGGGAGGGGTTGACCCGATGCAATATAGAATTGCTCCCACTCGTCCGGGTTATCGTAGGTATTGGGCGCGGAGATTCCACGCCGGGGGCGGCGACGCTCCCGACGGTCTGCAAATTGGCCCATGAAGGGCATGTTCTGCCCGTATTCTTCGTTACCGGACGGGAGGTCCTCCCATGCTCCACTAGGTCCAAACGTCTCGTTGTAAAACGAGGGACCAACTGCATAGCCATCATAAGTTCGCCCCCGATAACCTCCACGTCCAGACGGCGGGGCATAACCACCACGAGCACCTCGTGGATTTTCGAAACGTTGGGGAGGCCCCCATCCGCCCATGCGAGGCTCCTCAGGCCGTCCGAGAGGTCTAGCGTTCTGGCCCCGATCGCTGAAGAAGCGGTTGGAGGGAAGTGTACGCTGTAGGGCGAGAGGATGGATGTCACCCCTGCCTCCCAGATACCGTGGTCGAGATGGCCCAGCCGGAGGTGGGGGTTGAGAAGGAGGCGGGAGTGGAGGTTGCGATGGGCCGGTCTGTGACGAAGACTCGTCGGCAGTACGAGCGCGCTTCTCAGGAGGTTGACGAGCGGAAGTAGGGGAGGAAGATGACGGTCGAACGGGCATAAAGCCCTCATCGCGAAGTCGAGGCCAATGTTCCACTATGAACCGGTTGGCGGACGCGGTATTGCTCATATCCAGGGTATCCTGGAACGTAAATAAGACACTGTTGAGACGCGCGCGGGCACTAGCATTCTGGAATCGTCTATAGGCGTCCATCATAATCCACGCCTCTAGCTCCGTCAACACTGCACAGATATCAAAGTTTGAGTCGGGCCCCAAAGTCCTCTCCATAGACTCGGGGCGCTTTCGCTTATCCCCCTTATTCTTCCTCAATCTCTTCTTCATCGACGACGAAGGGTCCCTTGTCGTGATATCGAGTGCACCAAAAGAGTTGGAGGAGGCTCTCGCCTGCTCCTTCTGACGACGAGCTGCATCGCGGAAACTCTTGGTGACTTGAGCGTTCTTGCGCTTTCGCGCAGCGTCGGAGGATGTGTCACTGATCGCATCCTCCTCGGCCGAATCGATATCGCGCTCCTGGGGGTTGCTCTGACGACGGTAATACTCTACGTCGTCCTTGAGCCGCTGCTGGTCATCCATGAGCCCAGCAATTTCGGACAGTCTGTCGTTAACCTCCGTATTGAGGGAGGAGTTACGCGCGATCTCATTCTCGAGCTCCTCACGGGTACCCCGTATCTGTCTGTGCGCCTCGTCGAGGTTGCGGCGGAATTCCCTAACCTTCCGCTCACTAACGTCGAGGTCCTCATGCAACTTCTTGTTGTTGTTCGTCATATCAGCCGCCCTCGTCGACCAACGGGACACGTCACGCGTCGCCTCCTCGCGTGCTTCGTGGAACTTATGCTCAGCGTCCGCAACGCGCGCGTTAGCGCGATCTCTCTCCTGTCGCCACTCAGAGGCCTGACGGGTGAGGGCATCACGGAGGGTTACCTCAAACTCAGCGCGCAACGCGGTTTCCCGCGCGGTAACGCGCTCGGTAGCGAGTCGCTCAGCATCGGGATGGAGCTCGGCGACGATGTGTCGATAGCGAGCGTTGAGCGCTGCGGCATAATCGTGGGGGTGAGGGCGGGACGCGTGGACGTCGCGGAGGTGATCGCGATGAACGTCGCAGTTATCGGGGCATACGCCAGGGCGGTGACAGATAGAAAGGGTGTCCGGGAGGAACTCCCAGACACCGAAGACGTTGTCGGACGCGCCGTCCGGCGAAGTAATTGGAATTATCTCGGAACCGTCAGGTTCCGAGACCGGATTGGCGGATAGAGAGCCGTTAGGCTCGGGGGCAGAGTTCTCCCTTGACATAGGAGGTGCTACGAGATTGGGGAGAGGGGCGTATCCTTCAGGATACGGAGCGGGTTGTGCTACAACCTGGGCGAGGTACTCACCTTCCCCATCTTGCTCCATAGGCTCCTCGTCCAATCCATCTCCTCCTTCGGCATCCGAAGTGGGGAGTGGAGGTAACTCCGGTGACGGAGAGCCCCCTAACGAAACGCAGGGAGACTGGGGGCGAACCGGAATCGCCGTCTCCGCGGTGTATTGAGTCTGCGCGTTAATCGCGGCTTGGTTTTGAGGTGGGTCCGACAATGGACCCGTTTTGTGTTGTTCGGCGACCATTTCTGGGCGCTGAACGGGGTTGGGGTGTTGGGTATTGCGCTAGTTTGGTGGGGTAGGTTGTGATGGTGGTGGAGGAAGACGAAGAGGCGGGGATTCAACGCGACGCGACGCGGTAACTGTCAAGTCAAATTGAAACCCCGCCGGCCTTTCGCGTGCCGCGGCGTGGTATTTCAGTGGCGCTATCGCTGATGTGGCACTCATTTTCATGTATGCCACACCCTCCCCCACTGAACGCGACCCCGCGTTCACCGCACCGCCCCCGGACTACGTTGATTCAGGTAAGAACGGCGTTTTCGGAAGCTGAGAAACCTCCGAAACGCCGTGCAGCTCCAGGTACGGAATCATTATGTCCTTATCAGTCACATCTTGTGGATTTACCCACAAAATGTTGCCGAGCGACCACTGTACGAGCAATCGTACATGGTCATCCTGCCAGGCGTGCCCAATCACACCTGTGATGTACCAATCGTCCTTGTCGGGCTGCCCGAAGTCGTACCAGCGCGATAACTCGCGTTTAGGGAACAACCGGTCGTTGTTTGCCTGATAAGGCCTCAACAACGACATATGGAACGTGTCGTGGATGCGGCGCCGCACCATGTCTGGTGGGAGCTCCAACCGACATGTTGATGTCTCGGGCCACACACGCAATACTTTGTACGGGCCCACAAATCGAGGCAGCAATTTCTTAGCCCGTCCCTTTGGGAGACTCAAATTCTTGGTGTTGAGATACACCAACGCGCCGGCCTTGTATTCTGGCGAGTCTCGCCGATGCTTGTTGGCTTGAAATGTTTGCTTCACACGCGATTCAATAATCGCGTCGTGAGCCTTTTCTAAACATGAATTCGCTCTTTCGGCGAACTCACGCACCCCTTTGTATTGCGTCGACTTCTCAGTCGTTAACAGCCATTTCGGCAGATATCCGTAAGTCAACTCGAATGGTGCATAGCCTGTGGTAGCGGAAACGCTAGAATTGAGTGCAAACTCGACCATAGGTATCCATGACTTCCAGTCCGTTTGGTCGGGCTGAACGACCTTCCGCAGGATGGCACTGATGGTCTGAATAGTGCGCTCGGATATGCCGTCCGTCTGTGGATGGAAAGACGTGGACATGAGCAGAGTAGTCCCTGCAAGCCGATGTACCTCTTTCCAAAAGGCGGCCGTGAACTTAGGGTCACGATCGGATACGATCGATTGGGGAAATCCGTGAAGGCGGACAATCTCAGCAAGGAATTTCTCCGCAAGCTCAGTTGTCTTAACCTTCGTCGTGATTGGAATCAGATGAACTAACACCGATTTCCGGTCAACAATTACCCAGAGATAATTACAGCCGTCGGACCATGGAAATGGACCGACGAAATCCATCGCGATGGACTCCCATGGCTGATTCGGTATTGGTAAAGAGTGGAGTAATCCATGAGGCTTCTGAGTATTCCGATTAGATGTCTGGCATGCCTCACAGGAACTACAAAACTGCTCAATCTCTTTACCGAGTTTCGGCCACCAATAATGGCGGCGAACGTACGATGCAGTGCGCTCTTCGCCCAAGTGACCAAGTACCTTATGGGCGCTATTAAGTGCGATTTCTCGCAAGGAACGCTCACCCAATTTTCCATTGGGGATGCACAACACCATTTCATTCTGGCGGTTACGCCCCAGTATAAGTCCTGTGGCATCATCATACTCAAACATAGAGTATTGTGACGGATTCAGAATGATATTCTTGAAGAATGGGTCACCCTGATACTGAGACTTTACAGCCTCCATCCAGTCCTCATTGGACCTCTCAATTTCAACGTTGAGGGGAGCGTGTCCCGCCAGTGTGTCCTCAAGCGTAAATGACCGCTCCTCGACTGTGGCCCGAAGATCTTCCGGGGAGTCTCCCGAGTCAGTACCTGGCTGCGCATATTCCTCCAAACGATGAGTTTCCTCGTCCCGTTCGACGGTTTCAGTCGGAAGTGCTTGGAGTATTTCTGTTGGCACCTTTATGGGCGATTTGGATACTCCAGGCTTCCGCCTATCCCGCTGAGAGCTGTGCCAGCTAGGTAGTGCAGGATCAAGACGCTGAGGAGCGCGCCGTTGTGATTTATCACGGAGAGTCATAGCGCGGATTTCTGCAATGCGATCCTCCATAAGGTCATCACCTTCGGGATCCAGTTTCCGATCCATATCAACGTACTCCGTCCCCGGAGGATCCTCCTGCATGGAGGCATAGTATCGCGAAAAGCAGTCAGCAACTTTGTTAAGTCGCCCCTTGACATACCGGATCTCCTTATCATATCGAGACAGAAAATCAGACCATCGCACCTGTCTAGGTGTCAAATTATCCTGTCTGTCAAAGAATTCCAACGCGCGGTGATCGGTCACAATCACAAAGTGTCTACCGAGCAATTTATCGGACCACTTATTCAGTGCCTCAATAATGGCTAATGTCTCCTGCTCATAGGTCCGATAATTTCTTTGAGCAGATGTGAATTTCTTCGACATAAATCCCGCAGGTCGGCATTCCTGCCAAGTAGGCCCCTGGCCATAAACAGCGCCAACTCCATATACTGACGCATCACAGACCACCCAAATGGGCTCTGGTAATGCCGGGTCAATCGGCTTCAGAATGGGGTATTTACAAGCCATGGCTTTGATTTTCTCAAAGCATGACTGATGTATGGGTCTCCATACAAATGTCCGGCCATTCCTAACCATTCCTGCAAGAACAGATGAATAGGCTGATAAATCGGGCATAAAGCTCGACAGATATTGTACAAGGCCCAGGAACCGCTGAACTTCATTATAGTTCTTTGGCACCGGCCAGTCTCGAACCTTGGACATTTTGTCTGCGTCCGCATGCAGACCTTTATCATCTATGATATGGCCAAGGCATTCCACCCTGTTTGAGTAGATATCGCACTTACTAGTGCTTAGGTATAATTCCTCCTTTCGAAGGCGATCAAAGACCAAACGCAAATGGCGCTGGTGATCCTCAACAGTGTTAGAGAAGACGAATATATCGTCCAAATAGACGTGCACAAAATCTCCGATGAATTCACGGAATACGTGAGTCATCAAACGCTGGAATGTGGCAGGGGCGTTACAGTCACCCTGCTGCATAACCAAACTCACAAAAGTTCCCATTGTGGTAGCGAATGCGGTTTTCCACACATCATCGTCCTCGATCCGTATTTGCTCATAAGCGTCGCTCATGTCGATCTTTGTACGATATTTGGCTTTCGCCACATCCATACGGATTTGGTCCTGATCCGGGAACGGAGTAAGGTCCTTGATTGTGTTATCGTTGCGCTTCCGGCAATCAACTACGGTGCGTAGTTTATTATTCTTCTTCGGAATGCATAATAATGGGGGAGCCTGGGGAACAGGTCGCTCCACCCACCAACCATTCTCGGAATATTTGGTGATCTTGTCCCGGAGTTCTCCTCTCAGAGCCTCAGGACATCGAGGCATATGGTACCTTTCGGTACGGTGTTCATCTATCAGGGGTATGCGATGATTTATCGCCCTCTTCTTCGGCAACCGTGGAGGAGCTGGACAGATAATGTCCATGGTCGACTCATACCACTCCTTCCGGAGCCGGTCGATCTCATCCTTTTCCGCAGCCCGTTGCCTTGCTTCAGGTGAGTTTTCACCCTCAAATGCCTCCTTAACCGCTCTTCGCAGAGTCTGTTTCTCAGTCTTAGTCAATACCGGTGACGGTTCTGGGGTGCTACTATGCAAAGACGGTACACTATCGCTGTTAAGTGATGCAAAATCATATATTGGCCGGCTACGACTATATTCATTGGTCCGTTTCACTCGAAATTTATCTGGTTCCTTAGGTTTGGAGGACGTGGAGTTATCCGCCCCCTCCCCCACTGGTGCAGGATCCGCGTGAGCGGCCCCTGCATCCTCAATTCAACCAGACGTCTCGAACCGGACAGTCTTTTGCGCACGCAAAGACGTCGGATTCTTATGCTTTGGGGCGATATTCTTCGGGAGCATATCCAAATCCGGTCCATCAGCCTTGCTACGGCGAGGCCGAGACATCCTTCGAGCAACCCGCTGCTCCTTAACACGCTTACGCACCAAACGTTCCCGTTCCAGTGTTAAACACGCGTATTCGACACCATTAACGGTGGCAATGAATCGATCAAAGTCCAGTATAACCTTGTTTCTGGTAAGGAACGGCGTACCAATGATAACATCATAATAATCGACGTTAGCAACATCAAAATAGATCGGGAGCGACTGATCTCCCAACCCGACGGTGGTATTCACACCGTGGTTAATGCGACCCTTACTTCCAACCGTTCCCAGTTGAAGGGTCATAGGATGTTTAAGTTCAATAGCTTCGACTTCCGAAGAAATAACAGCCTCCGGACTGATTGCATTAGTGGTACTGCCGGAGTCCAGCAGGGTATACAGCTGCTGACCCTTTACGGTCATCATGACAGCCATAACCCGGCACTCCTCCGCGCTGCGCTGAGGCTGCTCGCTGTCCTTAGGATTGCGGTTGATGTTTGCATCATACACCCAGGACGCAATAGCCTCTTCCTTGTTAGACAACTCACGCTCCGGAGCCATAGCAGCGAGGCGAACCAACGATCCCTCGTCATCCACTGATACAACTCGCAATTGCTGCGAACGAGGTACGTAGTCCGTAGTGTCCTCCTCGTCAGACGAACCAGAGTCTAGATGATCCAGACTGCTATCAACCACATAATCGCAAGAAACCTGGGCAGGGTGGTCATCCCCTTGCTCAGCGCCGCTGTTTGCCCTACCGACCTCAGATTCGGACTCATACAGCAACGCTTCTGCTTCACGGAGACGCTCACGCAATCGGTTACGATAGCGTGACTTTTTCTCGCGATTGCAGCGATTTTTCAGTCTTTGCTTCACCACTCCGTCCGCCTGTGAAGACGGTTCGGCTACTTCCCTCTCCGTGGAACCCACGGGAGCAGGGACAGTATCATAGAGCCCCGCTATAACAACGATCGCTCGTTGTACTCCTTCTGCGAGGATGACATCCATACCCTTGCTCGGGTCCAATGCATCGCGCATAATATTCAGATCGTGGATCGAAGCGGAAACCGCTTCGTCCCAGCCTAGACGGTAGATCTCCTCCCAAGTATTGGGGTGGTGGCTTCCAACAATAGGATTCTCGAACGCGGTTGCGAGGTCCTCGCATTCACTTAGTGACGGAACTGCGTCTATTGTGACATGTTCAGCAATCTCCTCATCTTCAGTGAGCGGTTGGACAGACATCGCTCGGAGTTGAGGATTATCAGACGATCCCTCGTCCCCTTCCTCCAAGTCCTCGATGTACATTGATCGCAATTTGGGATTAATGGATCCGCCCTGATCAACGGAGTCCTCAGGTCGGGAGGATGGGACATCCTCGGGGCTAGAGTCATACTGAATAGCTCCCCTCTGATCGGAATCATAGTCGGCCTCATATGCCGGGGTCAACCCAGCATCCGAATCATACTGAGGCCCGTCGTTTCCGACCCTGGAGTCCCCTGCTTCACTGCGGGCATCGTGCATTGCTGCAATGTACTCCGTTTCGATGCGGGCCGCATTGATACGGGCAGTATTGGTGTATTTCGTGCGGGTAGGGCACTCATTGGACCAATGCCCCTCTTTACCGCACAACCTGCATTGATTAGCCCCAAGCTTTGCAGCTGGGATAGCGCTAGGTTTTGCAGTTGAGGTGGAGCCTCCTGATCTGAATGGTTGAGACGGGGTTCGTCTGGCATCACGATTGAACGATCTATCACGTCGTCCCGTACGATCACGACTGCGGTCTCGATCTCTCGATGGACTACGAGAGTGATCTCGTTGCTCACGGTCTCTCAGTCGGGGCGATCTCTCGCGTTCCGCTACTCGTGGAGTTGAATTAGCCGGACGAGGAGTAGAGGCACCAGTGGTGGTCCTCTTGTTGGCGGCTTGTGCCAACTTAGCCTCCTCCTTCCGCTTGTTTTCCTTCAAACTCCGCTCAACATGCAGGGCCGATGCAACTAGAGTCTTCATGTCATTCTCTTCAGGGGACAGTCCATAGGGTACCATCATTTGACTGGTGACACGTCCGGGGATACCATTCCAAAACTTCTTTCGAAGGGAGTAGGCGTCCGGCATCTGTATCATTTTTCCAGCTAGGAAAATCATTTCATCATAGTAGGCAGCAATGCCCTCTTCCGGATTATACGCACAAGCCTGATATTTTTCCACAGCAGTCGTCGCCGAACTCCGGTGTACAAATCGGTCATACAGCCCACGAATCACATCGACCGTACGCATTGTAACGCCCATTTGAGCGGCGCCATCAACCTCACGGTTGAACCAGTCCAGAGCGCGGCCTTTCAAATTATTACCGATTATTTCTATTCGGTCTTCGTCGATTTCAGAATTCATTCCGCACAAATGTAATATGCGCATCATACGAAACAGTTGGATACAAAATTGCTCGAGGACGTCGAAATCGTCCTCGCCCGAATACTGTGTAATGTCAAACTTATAATTCTTCGCTACCGAGGAGTTGACTGTTGTCTTCAATTCGCGGCCAAGCTTTCGCTTGAACCGTTCAATCAGCCGTTCCCTATCATGATTGCTCTGACCGATCATGCCCACTTGCGGGGTGTTAGGGACCATGCTAGTACCATCTGCAAACTGCCCACTTGGCAATAGCGGACTCTGCATCCGGTGAATGGCCGAAGCAGATGATGGAACAAAATCAGACCTGGCTGCCTGAGGGACATTAGGAACCCGGGCACTGATGGATGGACCAACACTTGGTGGCGCTCTATCGTATCCGATAGGTTCGCCATCTCGGAAGCGAACATTCGTATAGGCTGGCATACCAGCACTGGGTGTCTCAAATTCGTACTGCATATGAGGAGGAGTCATCCTGCTGTTCTCATATGCGGACTCGTCAAACACCTCCTGCTCGGACACTGGAGGAGGAGGTCCATGCACCACCCGGTGACGGGCTCGACGAACATTATACACATCGGATGTCTCGTCTGGATCCCTCTCAGGGTCTGGGACATATCTCGGCACTGGACCCCTATTCGCCCCTTCGGGCGGGTTGGGATTCGGATCAGCACCTCCCTCATCAGACGAATCGTCGGATGGTGGTCCACCATCATCAGGAGCGGCCGCGGTGAATGCACGCGCCTGTGGTTGCGCATTGGTCTCCAGTCGGGTATCCGATTCCACGGCGGCTCTCGCTCGCACCTGAGGTGGAATGTATATCCCATCGCGGCCTACACCCTCACTGGTGTTGAGAGGACGCGGATCGCGAAGCTTCATAGCTTCGTCGATCTCTGATCTATTTGCGCAAGCCGATCCTGGAAGTCCGCGAAGTTTTCACCATCGCGCTGTCCCCAAGGTAATACCTCACGTTCACGAACCGGGGCATCCGCGCCTCCATGGCCGAGTGCCAGCCCACCAGTCAACACCCTGTTCACCGTCACCGGTGATTGAGGGCCCATGTCCTGAAATTGGACTCGCGCCTTCCCTTTATCCTTTGATATAGCGGGTGCCGCTATCTCTGATGGAGTGGAAGCCCTCTCAGATCCCAGAGGAACCATTTCCGGCGACGGAACTACTAGCTTTAGTCCATCACGGACCTTATGGCGAAGAGACTTACGGTCCTCATTTAATTCCAAGAACACATTCTTCAGCCCTTTCTGCTGCTTCCGTACGTGGTCGATATTATCGTCCACGGCCTGAATCTCCGCCCACACGGTCTCAAACCGTGTATCGAATTCATTCAAAATCTCGTCGACCAATGCGACTACGTTTGGTTTCAAACGTTGCTCGTCTTCGAGCGATAAATTTATTATATGACCTACCTTCGACGGGCCAGGAGCTTGCACTGACTCGTTAGAGTCGGTGATGTCAGCGGGCAACATAAGACTCTGCTCGACAGCCATGGAGTCAGGATCCGTTTCCAGATCCTGACGCGGCGCGGTATCGAGCAAGCCCGAGGGTTGCGGGTCGGTGGGATTATGGGATGAGTGTTGACGAGCATTGGAACTCGACTCACCCGCCACGTCATTCCCATTCCCCTCTGTTTCCCTTTCCGGCTCAACGTCAGGTCCTCGGTCGTGTGAAGCGTTGTCCGCGGGAGCAGCTCCCGCAGGCAGCTTCTTCTTTCGGCTATTCTTCTGGCTGGGGGCCATTGGTTTTATGTTAAAATTGAATCACGTACCGTTTGTTTGGATGTTCAAAAAATGTAAGAGGTCGGGGTGTTTATCTTGAGGTCCTTCGTAAGAGAACAGAACCCGTAAGCCTGCAGAGGCTACGGAAAGTGATTCACTAAGCGTAAAGGTGTACAAGATAAAGCTAACTACTCCGAACGCTCGATGGTCCAACACCAGCCCCCGCGCATCAGCCACAACTATACAGTATTACGTCAGACAAGATAGATGGATGCGCTTTCCAGCACACCCATCTTATCTTATCCCGGGAACGCCCGCCGGTACCGCTAAGGTATAAGGCTGTCGCCTTACACTCAGGCTCCCAGTTCGCGTAACAGTCCAGAAGTTCTTGTTTGGTACAAGGTGTCATCCAGGGGCCATCGTATGAAGTGCCCTCTTTGGAGGCATCGGAAGCAAATGCTACGAC